>NW_026897621.1:0-36000 GCF_033153095.1 Gastrolobium bilobum
CGAAATTAAAATCTAACTAACTAGCATAACATGTTCCTCTTTTTCATTAATTTTTTAAGTGATGCAGGGGGGTTACAAAAAGAAATTAAAAGAGCAATACAACCTAGATATTTTTTTTTCTTTTAAATCAAAACTATTGCAAGTTATGATCTAGTCTTCATCTTGCTCTTCTTGGTCTGAGGGGTTGTCTTCCATGTTTTCGTCTTTTTGCTCAACCTCCTCTTCCATTTCTTCTTCTTCTTCTTCTTCTTCTTCTTCTTCATTATCACTTCCTTGTTGCATCGGCATTTCTGCATCAGAGGCTTGAGGTGCATAATTGAGGAATCCCAACTGGCCTAAGATGAAACTGTCCATTTCTTTCAATTTGTTCATCACAAGATCTCTTGTGTCCAGTTGGTCTTTCTCTATTTTCTTCAGCCTCTCATCAATCTTTTCCCAAATTTCAGCACCTTCAGCAGATGGTGTTGTGTCATCATTTTTCTGGGGAGTTGCAGAAGCACTGCTTTATGCTAACTCATCAGCTTTCTTTGATATTCTCTTTGTAGCAGCAGGGGAAATTTCTCCATTCATTTTGATTTTCTCCTCTTCCTCTCCAATTGGCACTTTGGCTTCCCTGCATAAACGGGTTATTAAACCTGGAAACCACAAATAACCACTATCAGTTTTGGCAGAGGCCAAGATTTCAGAATGAATAATTCGGCCTACGTCAACAGGCCTTCCATCCAACAGACAACAGAGCAGGACTGCTCTATCCTTTGATACCGTCTCAGTGTGAGACGTGGGCATCGGTCTATTTTTCAGAAAATGATACCACACTCTAGCTTCGGGCTTGAGTGTGGTTCTTGAAAAGGACATATGTTGTTGGGGTGTCACGGTCTACTCGGTCCCTGTCCTACAGCATTCTTCCAGCACTTCTTGTAACTTTTCTTGTTCGGATGTATTCTTCCAATCGTAAAACTCATCTACAATAGGCAGACTATAAATCTTTCTGATGGCTGCAGCACTGAATGGTACAACCTTCCCTCTCACTTCCACCTTCGAAGGTCTTCCTTGGGGCATGTTGGCATAGAACTCTCGGACGATGGGGAGTACACCATCTTGCTCATGTAGACAAAAAGTCTTCCACTGGTGAGCCTCGATGATGATCGAAATATAGGAAAGGTATGAATTAGAGTCAAGAGATTCCTTGACAAAGCCCTTGTCTGGTGATGGTGTCCGCTTGAGCATGATCTCATGCCTTTTCATTGCTCGCTCGGTGGAGAAAGAGAGAAAAAAGATTGGGGGACTCCAAACTCAAGCCTTTGCTGTGGCTTGAGTTCTTGCAAGAATGTTCTTGGAGATGAAGTTGGAAAAGAGAAATTTTTACTCAGAAAATTGAACACACGATAATGAAGGTAGAAAATATGGGACCTGGCTTTTATATTGGGTTGAAAATGCACAAGGGGTCACAACGGTTCACTGTTTATGGATGGATGAATTTGGATGGTGCTGCATCAGGATTCTGACAGCTGTGTCGTTTCATCCCTGTCTTGAATTTTTAACCGTTGCATTGTTACAACATCAGGGGTGATCTGGCAGCTTCTGATTATATTACCGTTGGGCTTGTTGTACATCTCCTTGATTTCAATTGCTGCGTCTGAATTGGGCCCAAAGCTTGCTTGGCCCAATTCTTTATTCCAACCTAAGTGCTATGGGTTTGCCTGATTTTTCCACAACCTTGTGTCGTAGCCTGGTTCCTGATTTTTTTTTTAATGGGCATCAACACCATTTTTCTCCCTGCAAAACATCTTAAAAATAAAATTAAAAATTAAAAGAACATGAAGCTAATTTATCCTAATTCTAATAATTGAAAGTATGAAATTGCAATAATTTAAAATACTGAAATTAAAATTCATTTAAATTAAGAACTTCCTAATTAAATTTTGGGCTGCCTCCCAAGAGCGCTTGTGTTATAGTCTTCAGCCTGACTTCTTCTCTTTGGACTCAACTCGGCTCAGTCAAGGAGATAATAGTTGTCTCCTTGGCATTTTGATCTCCCCAATAGTGCTTTAGCCTTTGTCCATTAACCTTAAACGTGCTCCCATCTTTTTCATTCGTAATTTCAATAGCTCCATGGGGATACACATGTGGAACCTTAAAAGGTCCTGTCCATCTTGATTTAAGCTTGCCTGGAAAGAGCTTGAGCCTTGAGTTAAATAGAAGGACTTGCTGACCTTGCTCAAATACTCTTGGAAGGATCTTATTATCATGCCATTTCTTCATATTTTCCTTGTAAAGTTTGGCATTTTCATATGCATTCATTCTGAATTCTTCCAGTTCATTTAGCTGTAGCATTCTTTTTTGTCCAGCTGCTTGTTCATCCAAATTCAGCTTTGATATAGCCCAGTATGCCTTATGTTCTAACTCAACCGGTAGGTGGCATGCCTTGCCATAGACAATTTTGTATGGGGATGCACCTAATGCTGTTTTATAGGCGGTCCTATATGCCCATAATGAGTCATCCAATCTGAATGACCAGTCCTTCCTTGAAGGATTTACCACCTTCTCCAAGATCCTTTTGATTTCTCTATTGGACACTTCAACTTGCCCATTAGTCTGTGGGTGGTATGTTGTAGCAATCTTATGCTTTACTCCATATTTGGTTAGAAGGTGTTCAAATTGCTTGCTGCAGAAATGGCTTCCTTCATCACTTATGATTGCTCTTGGTGTGCCAAACCTTGTGAAGATATTCTTTTTAAGGAACTTCCAAACCACCTTGGAGTCATTGGTGGGTAATGCTGCTGCTTCTACCCACTTAGAGACGTAGTCCACTGCCACCAAAATGTATTGATTTCCAAATGAAGGTGGGAATGGTCCCATGAAATCTAGCCCCCAAACGTCAAATAGTTCAACTTCCAAGATAGGGTTGAGGGGCATTTCATGTCTCCTTGATACATTTCCAGTTCTTTGGCACCTATCACAACTTGAAACAAAAGTATGTGAGTCTTTAAATAAAGAAGGCCAGTAAAAATCTGATTGCAACATCTTTGCTGCTGTTCTGACTCCAGCATAATGGCCACCATAGGGAGATGAGTGACAATGTTCAAGTATAGATTGCATCTCCTCTTCCGGTACACATCTTCTCAAGATTTGATCAGGGCCTCTCTTAAATAAGTATGGTTCATCCCAAAGATAGTACTTACAATCATGGATGAACCTTTTTCTTTGCTGTGAGTTCTTATGACTTGGCATTATTCCACTCGCCAGAAAGTTCGCTATATCAGCGTACCATTGTGCTATAGCATAGTCGATAGCAAATAGCTGTTCATCTGGGAATTCATCCTTCACTGGTTCTTCATCTACTTCTGACCTTCCATCATCCAGCCTGGATAAGTGGTCTGCAACTTGGTTCTCTGTGCCTTTTTTATCTTTAATCTCAAAGTCAAACTCTTGAAGTAAAAGAATCCACCGTATCAATCTTGGTTTGGAATCCTTTTTGTCCACCAAGTATTTGATGGCTGCATGGTCAGTAAAAACAGTCACTTTAGCACCAAATAAATAAGATCTGAACTTTTCAAATGCAAAAACAACAGATAAAAGTTCTTTTTCAGTGACTGTATAATTAAATTGTGCCCCTGTAAGTGTTTTGCTAGCATAATAGATAGGATGGAACATCCTATTTTTTCTTTGACCTAGCACTGCACCAATGGCACATTCGCTAGCATCACACATGATCTCAAATGGTGCAGTCCAATCGGGTGCAACAATTATGGGTGCTGTAACAAGCTTTTGCTTAAATTCTTCAAATGTTGCCTTGCATTGATCATCAACTATGAATGGGGTGTCCTGTTCTAGCAATCTGCATAGCGGTTTGGAAATTTTTGAGAAGTCCTTGATGAACCTCCTATAGAATCCAGCATGTCCCAAAAAGCTTCTGATTCCCTTGACATTAATGGGTATGGGCAGGTTTTCAATCGTGGATATCTTTGCTCTATCCACTTCTAATCCTTCTTTTGATACCTTGTGACCCAAGACTATACCTTCTTTGACCATGAAATGGCATTTCTCCCAATTCAACACTAGGTTAGTCTCTTCACATCTCTTGAGTACCTTTGATAAATTCTCAAGACAAGATTTAAATGATTCTCCAAAGACTGAGAAATCATCCATGAATATTTCCACAAAGTTCTCCACCATATCTGTGAATATTGCCATCATACACCTTTGGAAGGTTGCTGGAGCATTGCATAATCCAAATGGCATCCTTCTAAAGGCAAATGTTCCATATGGGCAATTAAATGTGGTCTTGTCTTGATCTTCTGGTGCTATAGCAATCTGGTTGTAGCCCAAATATCCATCTAGGAAGCAATAGAACTCCTTCCCTACTAGCCTGTCCAACATTTGGTCAATGAATGGCAGGGGGAAGTGGTCTTTTCTTGTGGCATCATTAAGCTTCCTATAGTACTGGCATATTCTCCATCCGGTCACGGTTCTTGTTGGTATAAGCTCATTTTTCTCATTCTTCACAACTGTGATCCCTCCTTTCTTTGGTACACATTGCACAGGACTTATCCATTGGCTATCTGAGATGGGATATATTATCCCTGCATCAAGCCATTTAATCACTTCTTTCTTGACAACTTCTTTCATCATAGGATTCAGCCTTCTTTGAGGCTGGACAGTACTGCTGTAGCCTTCCTGCAGCAATATTTTGTGTGTGCAGAATGTAGGGCTGATTCCCTTTATGTCTGTGATGCTCCATCCGAGTGCTCTTTTAGAATTAATAGTAACTGCTCAGCTTCTGCATCAGAGAGAAAAGATGAGATAATAACAGGTAAAGTATTTTCATCTCCTAGGAATGCATATTTCAGATGCTGGGGTAGTGGTTTGAGCTCAAGGATCGGAGATTCTTCGATGGATGGTTTGAGCGTCCTTATCGCTCTTTCTCCAAGAGATTCAAAGTGTTTCTCTTTGTAAGGCCTTACTGGTTGGGAATTCATCCATGCAAGGCACTCTTGTATTTCCTCTTTATCTTCTGCACATTCCTCTGCTATAGCAGCATTCAATGGGTCTGCTTCTGTTTGCTGCTTAAGTAGTTGTAGCAGAACTGCGTCAAGGGTGTCTATGCTAGCACATTCTTCCACCTCTTCAGGATACTTCATGGCTTTGAGTACGTTGAACGTGACTTGCTCATCATTTACTTGCATGGTCAAATCTCCCTTTTCAACATCAATTAATGCTCGTCCAGTGGCTAAGAATGCTCTTCCCAAAATGATGGGCACTTCCCTATCTGCTTCAAAGTCAAGAACAATAAAGTCAGCGGGAAAAATGAACTTATCCACTCTTACTAAAACATCTTTAATTTTTCCTTCTGGATGAGTTATTGATCTATCAGCCATCAACAACGTGACAGTAGTTGGACGTGTTTCTCCTATTCTAAGTTTCCTGAAAATACTCTTAGGCATAAGGTTAATACTGGAACCTATATCTAGTAATGCATTGCCTACGTATTGGTTACCAATAGTACAAGGAATAGTAAAACTCCTTGGATCTTTTAGCTTTGGTGGTAATTTGTTGAGGTAGTATTGACTACTTTCTTGGGTAAGAGCTACTGTCTCATATTCCTCCAGCTTCCTCTTCTTTGCCAAGATGTCCTTCATGAATTTTGCATAGCTTGGCATTTCTCAAGAGCTTCAACCAAGGGTACATTAATGTGCAACTGTTTGAGGACGTCAAGGAATTTCTTGTACTGCTTGTCATCAGTTTTCTTCTGCAATCTTTGAGGAAAGGGTGGTGGTGGCCTTGTTGCCTTGCTGACAGTCTGACCTTGCTGTGGCTTTGATGTAGCAATACTCTCAGTGTCAAAAACTTTAGGTTCTTTGGATTGATCATTAGTTTCCACCTCTTCGGCAACTTTCCCTTCTTCAACCTGGTCCAATGCTTTCTGTTTCTGCTCGTGGTAGTTCTTTATGACTTCTGGTTCATCTACGGCCTTACCACTCCGCAATGATATAGCATTAACTTGCTCTGCTCCATTTTTCTTTGGGACTTCGGTGTTGCTTGGCAAAGTTCCTTGAGGTCTGCTTCTGAGTGTTTCTGTCAATTGACCTATTTGAGTCTCCAAATTCTTGATTGATGCAGCTTGATTATGAATTATAGCATCACTCCTTGTCATGTAGCCCTTCAGCATGCCTTCCAGCGTATTTGATGTATCAGTGTGCTGTCTGGATTAATGTTGTTGCTGCGTGAATCTGGGAGGATATGGACCTTTATACGACCTTCCTGCTGTGTCTGAGGACGATTGCTGTTGTCCTTGCTGCTGTCCATGATGTTGTCCTTGTGAATAGGAAAGATTCGGGTGATTCCTCCATCCGGGATTATAGGTATTTGAATATGGATTGTTGTTCCTGTTGAAATTTCCTATAAAACAAACAGATTGAGGGTTTTGTGGACAGTTATCATAGATATGGGGACCATTACAAAAAAAATTTTGCCTGAAATTTTTTTTGCCAAAATGCCAGAGGATAAAACAGACGACTTACTTGATGTCAGATGATGAAACAGACAGAATGATAAATCAAATATGCAGAATCAGAAGGATAAAATTCGAGCCCACATAACGTATCTCCTTAAGACAATTTGTCTCCTCACTGATGCCTAAGGTAGATGGACACTTGTCTTCTAGGATAGAACGGATTTCGTATGAAGAGTGGCGGCACTACCGGTAAACAGCCCAAATGAACACAATAAAAAGCCAGAGGAAATTACACTGGAGTATGAACAAGAATATGCAAACCGGAAAGAGGGAAAAAAAATCCGACAGAGTTTCAGTGCAGAAAAAACCAATAAATTCCTGAAGGTGTCAATGTCTATTTATATATACTGACCAGCGGGTAGAAACGTTTGGCTTTGAAAATTGGAGGAAAGCAACGGATACATTTTTTGAACAAAAAATTAAAAAATTATTTAATAAAAAATTATTTTTTTACACCGATTCGGCCGGACAGCAGCACACGTGTGGTGGACCAAAGCCCACCTAGCTTCTCCCCTTCACAAAATGTGTAGTGACCGGCCAATCTTGGAGAGTGAGGTGAGAGCTTATAAACTCTCTCACTTCCTACTAGTTGTCTAATAAGAAATTTGTTAAAAACCCATACACCACTTCAACTTCTCTTTTCTCTTTTCTTTATTTATCCACTTCTTATTCATAACCAATGAATTATCAACATAAATTTCAACAGTTACTTGGAGAATCATTGAGAGGCAGAAACTATATATTAGATACCTTCATTTCAAGTGCATTCATGGTAGTATGGAACTGAAATCCAGAAGTATGCCTTGCAGCTCATAACCATTAAGATACCTATTTTTTTTTTGTCACATATATATTGCAAAATTAGTAGCTATTACATATACGTTTCCAAACTTTATTTAAAGGAAGTCACATTTTTTTATTATGTTCGAAGTTTGGGCTCAATTAATTCAATTTTAAGTTTGAGCCTTTCCATTTTTCCTAGAAGATGCAATTCTCAAAATTAAAACTAGTCTCTAGTCAAGGCAAATCCTGGAATATAATGAAATCGCCACTAATTGAAGAACAAATCATACATGAAAAAATTGTATTAACTTACAATGCTATAACACGAGGTGTGACATCAGTGGTGCATTGTATCCAATTCCAATTATACGGATATGGTAGACAACGGTCTCCACTCCACTCCAGTACACAAGCACTTCAAATGCCAACTTCAGTTGTAACAAACCTTCCACTGAATTGACAAAACAAAATCCAAAGGTTAAAGTGTGAAACAAAGTTAATGTTAACAAAAAAATTGAAAAAAAAAAAAAAACTCCTGATAAATTAGTAGCAATTCTACAAAGGATTGGGAAGGTATTTACATAGTGATCTGGATAAATATTATATAAATACAAGGTCCAAACTAAAAGCCTTTACTACTAAGAAAGCTCATAGTCAATGAAGGCTGCACAGCCCACCTCTCCAAGCTGCACAATATTTATGACAACAAAGACACCTCTATAGCAGCAAGCTATGACAACCAGCAAGCTCCTCAACATAAAAGACTCCATGACAGCAAGCTCCTCAACATTTAATCATGACATCCATACTACTTTGGCACCAAGGAACCTTTGCCTTCACCATGAAGAAAGGCATCTCTCAAACAACACATCTCTCTACTATAAATACATGTATCAACACTAAGGTACAAAATCTTCTCCTACATAATTAAACCTGCTTGAACCATATCTGACTTGAGCGTCGGAGTGTCTTGCAGGTACACCCCCATCGCGTTCCATCGAAGACCCATGGGTTAAAGCTACTCCAAACTCCAAACTGCAAGATGCTCTGACCCAAGACAGTTCCAGGCTGTGTCGAGGAAGATCACATGATCGGCCCAGTTATAAAGATCTGTTCCGATCATTGGCGCCGTCTGTGGGAACCCACGACCACGTGAAATTTACAACTTTCATGGTTTTGGTTAAAAACCATAAATTGCCAAACACGTGGACATACCTACTCACAGATTACCCGGTGCATATCTATATAAACAAACTGCATAGATATGAGCATGCGCAATTTTATATGCGCAATATAGCGACCTTTCCTCTGGGCTGCACTTTTCAACACGTGGTGGAACTACATATTATCTTCATAAAGTCCCTTACTGAGACGTACATGAAAAACCAGTTTATCAAGAACCCATTGCGTGATGTTGGCAAAAAATTGTGCGATGCTCATCTGTGTCATTTCCAAGAACCCATGACTGCTTATAGCATTTTGGTAGCTAGAGACATCCGACCTTAACGAATTAATATTTCCTGAACTTCCATTGCGCGTACAGACAACATGGAAGATTTGGCCTACTCAAACTTACCTTGAGTACTGGTTAAATAGCTATAGGTAGCCGAATGGAATTTTGAAGTCAAACCAATTTCGTATGACATCTTAGAACAAGGAAGCGCTATAGGTTATTAAGCCATATAGCCTCTATGCCGCAACACGTATATGGATTGCGCACCATGCAAGTTCATGATGACATGCTTTAAATATAGGCTCAACAAACTTGGGTTGGACTCAAAGAGCGACATGGTCATCTTCTAAACATCGACATGGCCATCAACGGACCGCCATTAAAAATCTACTATTTTGAATCCACTGTGTTGGAGCAAGGTGAAAGCCAATCCAGATTATGACAGTTGCACGATGAAAGAGTCACTTTATGAAGTGAATAGAAAGGAAACCAATAGTATGATATCTGTTTTGAGATGAGGAACCGGATGCTACATGTATTTCCATGTCGGTTTGACTATATATGGAAAATTAGATGCCAAAGAGGAATTCCAAATAGGAATGCACGATGCATTCTCCTATCTCAGATTTATAGTTCTCTGAGGCTTTGTTTGGGAGTTTGGAGGGGAAAGGAAAGAAGGGGATCCAAGGGGGAGGGAGGGGAAGGAAGAGGAGGAAATTGGAGGGTTTCTCCTTCCCTTGTTTGGGAGTAAAAAAAAAGGGATGGGAGGATAATGGAGGGTCAATGAGATATTTTTACCATTTTACCCTTTTTTTAGAATTAATATAATTATTATACTTTACAAATTAAATTAAATTAAATTTAAAATTTCTAAAAAAATTATTTATGTACTTTTCACAACACCAAAAAAGATTATATTTTTGATGAAATTTCTACGTTGCAAACGATGAATCGTCGGAATACTTTTCGTCGAAAAGCGACGGAATTTTTCAACCGATGAAAATTTTTACAAAAATAATCAAAAGTTTTGTTGAAAATGATTTCCTCCATCAGATGCTTTAAACATAAAAGAATTCTTTCAAACATTTTGACGGAACATTTTTCGTTCAAAATTTCGATGGAAATGTGTTCTGATGAAAATTTTGACAAAAATTGTTTTGTTAGAAATTTTGAGGGAAATGTTTCATTCAAACTTTCAACGAAATTTAGATTTTGTAAAGAATTTTAACAGAATATTTTTTCCGTCAAAATATTTTCCGTCAAAAATTTTTACGAAATAATTTTTTGTTGAAATTTTTTGACAGAAATGTGTTCCGTTGAAAATTTTGATTGAAATATTTTTTATCAAAAAATTTGACGGAAATATTTTTTGTCGAAAATTTTCGTGGGAAATATATTTCGTTAAAAATTTCGACAAAATTTTTTTTGCCAAAAATTTTAACGAAAATATTTCCGTCGAAAACTTTCGGTCAAATTTAAATTGTGTTAAGAATTTTGATGACATTTTTTTCGTCAACAATTTTCGATAGAAATGTGTTTCGTTAAAAATTTTGATGGAAATATTTTTCGTCAAAAATTTCGATGAATATCTTTTTTTGTGAAATATTTTGGAAAACTTTAGATTGCGTAAAGAATTTTAACAAAAAAAAAATTCATCAAATTTTTTTACATAAATAACTTTTGTCACAAATTTTGATGGAAATATTTTTCGCAAAATTTCGATGGAAATATTTTTCGTAAAAATTTTTGACGTAATTGTTTTACGTCGAAACTTTTTGATGGAAATGTGTTTCATCAAAATTTTGGACGAAAATATTTTCGTTAAAAGTTTCGACAGAATTTAGATTCTATCAATATTTTTGACTGAATTTTTTTTTTCGTACAAAATTTATGTTAGTGATTGTGGCAAAATCTAGTTCCGTCTCTAATTTTGTCTTTAGTTTTGACGAAAATTTTTTGACGTATATGATTTTCATCAAAAATTTCATCACTAACTTTTATGAAATATTTTTCGTCAATAAATTCTGTCGGTATTTGAGACTTTTCTAATAATATCGCATTTAAAAATGATTCACAATTATGTAGTTTTAACATTTTAATGCTAAGGGTAAAAAAATAATTTTTAACAGTTTTCCCCTCAAACCCTCCAAATTGGGGGAACTTTAATTTTAAGAAGAATGAAGGTTTTGGAGGGTTTAGTAAAATTCTTCAAACTCTTCCCCTCCTTTTTTTAAACTCACAAACAAGGGAAGGGCTTTCTAAAACCCTCCATTCCCTTTCCTTCCCCTCCTAAAACCAACTCCCAAACAAAGCCTAGGCAACATGACCAAACTACATAGCTTACTTAGTGAGAGATAATTTGGTTATCATTGATTCCTATAGTGACAATTATGTCAACCGCGCATGTATACTACCATTACGTGAACGGTTTAAACTTTTGGTTATCGCGACATGTAGGATTATGCCTTGAGTTATTCACAAGAATGCTACTGAAGACTTGCTATCACAAAGCAAGGATGCCTAGGGGCGAGATGATCTTACGTCCAGATCGAGAGGCATAGACAAATTAGAATGTCACTTCCAATAAAGAGTTTCTTAAAAACCATATGAACTTCCCATGATGAAATGGAATTTCCAATCATAACACAATATATGAGGCTTTTATCATCATGAAACTAATTTCACGTTGAAAACTTTAACAGCATATTACATCCCGCATGTTGTCATCAATTATCATGTTGACACCGGCTGGACAAATTACATGTCACAATTTTCTTAGTCCCCAAAGATAGTGAATTCTTGGAATCCTGACATATGGTGAATGCATTTAGACTTCCATACGGTGCAATCTAACATATCTTTATATGCATGCCTATCTGATTATGAAATGTTCATTAAGCGCGATGCTTCAAAGCAAGACTCGTCTTGCAAATGGCAAATACATTCCCAAACGCGCGTAAGACTTATCTTAGCGCAATGCTCCATGAAAAATGATCACGAGAAGAAAGTTGTCATGTATATTATCTTATGAATTATTTTGCCCTATGTTTTGAAAGTTGCAGGGATCCATGAATACAAGATCTGAATCTCGCCTCCAAGGATTCATGAACAGTGAAGATATTAAATCTCACTAGGGGTGCAGATAGACATCGAAAAGTTTTATCTAACTTATATTCTTATCAAGAATTACCTTGAATGTCTCTATTATGAAAACTCATGAAAGTTGCAAGGACCATGACCAGTGAAGATCTCAATCTCACTGAGAATGCAGATAGACTTAGAACAGTTTATCTGATTTATATGCCTTTATCTTGAGGTATCTTAAATACTTCTATTGTGAAATCCATAAGAGATTGCAGGGCTCCATGACTGCTAAAAGGCGAAGACAAAAATCTCGCATGAAACGCAGACAAACTCAAAAACAAATGCTACATTTCCTATCAGAAACATTATTATTTTGAACTGATTTAACATGATCTTGTTACAATATCTCCATGATATAATGTTATTATTCTGTGAGATCTATGGAAATTACAGGTTTCACCAAACAGAAGAAAAGTCCTCCAAGTTAAAGCGCAATGAAGAAAATAACAGGATTCCCCCAACGAATCCTCCAAATAACAGGATTCCTCTCATGGATCCTATCAAGTAACAGGATTCTCTCACGAATCCTCCAAGTAACAGGATTCCTCTCACGGATCCTATCAAGTAACAGGGTCCTCCCAAGGATCCTCCAAATAACAAGATTCCTCTCATGGATCTTATCAAGTAACAGGGTCCTCCCAAGGATCCTCCAAGTAACAGGATTCCTCTCACGGATCCTATCAAGTAACAGGGTCCTCCTAAGGATCCTCCAAGTAATAGGATTCCTCTCACGGATCCTATCAAATAATAGGATTCCCACACGAATCCTCCAAGTACCAGGATCTCTCATTCGAATCCTCCAATTACAAAGATCCCCCAAAAGGATCCTCCAAGTTCAAGCACGATACTCCAAGTTCTAGCGCGATAGAAGGTATGCAAAATATATACATTATGAATTGTATCAAAATGCAGAATACAATCATGAAGCTCTCAAGAACCCATACAAAGTACAGACGATAGTTCCAGATAAAGGAACAAGCACAATGAATTTTCCAGGTTGTTTGACACGAGCTGTCGTACTCGCGCAAATTAAAAATTAATTCTTTAGGGTTCAGAAAATTTTTGTAGTAAAGTGCAAACCCTAAGTCGTCTCTCAAGGAAATTGTTTGGGTAAAAATCGCTTATGATGACAGAAAATAAAAGGGGGGGTTTGTTTTGATTTCAGTTTAATAATTTAAAAAGGCAGAATGTAAAATTGTATATAAAATTCGTAATTAAAAATAACCAACCTAAGGTTTGGGTTCCATGGATGTCTTTCCTCGGATAAGAGGATATCAGAATCGTGATTGATTTGTCAATCGAATCAGAATCCTTATTTCCAATTGACAACCCTCTCTAAGCGATCGCTTAGCATTTGATCAAAGACGATGTTTCTACTCATACAATCGCAGAGTATCAGCCCGCTTGATTTAAGTTCATAGGGTCAATCAACCTAATCATCAAATCTGATGATTAATCCTTTTCCATAATCGCAATCGCGAACCTCAGATTGAATATCCACGATCGCACGATATCAATCTGAGTTGGGAGGGGAAACAAAACTGATTTGAAATAAACGCAGATCCTCAAGACTAATCCATGGAATCCATTACCCTTAGGTTGATTAAAAGGTTGTTAGCCTCGCATGGCTAAGGTAAACATAATTCAAAAACTAAGAAGAAGAAGAAGAAGAACGCAATTGAATAAAAACTCAGAGAGAACTTCTCTGTTGTAAAAACTGACTCACAAGGGTTTCCTAGAGTCCCCTTTAAATAGCCGTCACGCAGCACGGCTAGGGTTTCATCGCTTCATCCCAAACATAAAATAAAAGCTGAATAAAATAAAATAAAATAATAAAACATGGCCTTGGGCCCTAAACACATTGGGTCCTAATGAAAATTACAAGTTCAAACGTCAAAATAAAATTCCAGCAAAACACGTCATCTTGAGATCAAGTTTCGACCATCTGCCCGTCCGAATTGGGCTTAAGTAGCTGAAATAGCGATTGTACCCCTATCTGTTAGCTGCAAAAAGAAATAAGAACGGAGTCAATCGGACATCTGTAGAGTGAGATATGGTCAAAATACGGAAGTAGTGTAAATCTGGAAAATTATGACGAAAATCAATTAAACCCAACTAAAATCTAGAATTGTGAATTGACCCAAAAGACCTTTATTTAATTCAAATAAATCATAAAAATACCAACCAAGAGTAATAAATAAGTGTAACAAAATATGAGTTATCAAATTCCCCCACACTTATCTTTTTGCACTCTTGGGCAAAAACAAACTAAAATTTAAAGCAAAGACTAAGATCAACCAATCCTTTCTAACAACTATGAAGCATACAGAAAATATACAAAGATCACAAGTCTTCCACAGGTAAATCAATCAGGACAGAAATTCCCTAATCTCGAATCAATCAGGACAGAAATTCCCTAATCTCGAATCACAAGACCTGCTAACTTCAACTGCTAACTGCACAAAAATGGTTCCTCACAAGATGCTCTCAATTTTTCTCTCAAGTGTATCAGTTAATTCAGTGTATCACTCAAATCAACTCAAGAAAATCATCCTACCATAGGCTTGCTCAAGTTCTACTTCTCCACTGCTCATAACACATGCATGCACAAATCAAGAGGGCTTTATGCAGGGTTGTAATGGGGCTGAGGTAAAGGTATGGATGAATATGGAAGAGAAAGCTAAACACCCCAGAAATTTACACATAGCAAAAGTTAAGAACTAAACTAAGAACATAAAACAACGATACTGAAAAGATAAACACATTTTTTTTGTTTTTTTTTCGTTTTTTTATTTTTTTTGTTTTGTTTTGTTTTGAAGAAGTAAAACCACATAGCAGAAATGAATCAGATGGTCACCCCCCACACTTAAACTTTTGTCTGTCTCGAGCTAACCCCCACACTTAAACACAACATCACAATGAAACCAATGCTCAGTAAAACTCCAGGGTGTGGAATTAATTGATTTTTCACTTAGGCTTGTAATGCGGCTTAAGAAATAAAGGAAATAAAGGCTCAAAAGGGCTCACCAAGGGATAATAACATAAGGGATGGCTATCTGGCTAAAGTGGGTAAAGAAAGAAAGAATGCCTCAATCATATTCATGCATGCAAGTGAAAAATGCAATTTCAAAAAGAACAAGAGCAAGTTCTAGAGGACAACAATCAAGAGCAGAAACACACAAGAAAGAAAGCATGGCCAGAAGATATGCCATGTATGCGGGCTCAAAACCTCACAAGGGTAAACCAAGTCATGCAATCAACAGCACAGAATCAATCAACAGGTAGTTGTAATCTAAGAATCGAGATCAAAGCCTAACAAATTATGCTATCAAACACTGTGATCTAAGTCTACTCCATGTACCACTCAATAATTACCAGAAAGAAAAGAAAAATCTACCTATGAAAAATCATAAACTAAAAGAAAGAAAGGAAAAGAAAAATAAAAATGCAAATAACAGAAAGAAAAGAAAAAGAAGGAAGAGAACTCCCTGTACTCCCTAAGGAGAATAAACAGCATCAAACAGCCTGATTTCTGCCTCACTGGTTTAACACCTTCAAGTAAAATGCGGTGCATGCACATGGAAGGGCTAATTCCCACATTATCTGCTAAAGTCCATCCAATTGCCTTTTTATTTTCTTTCAGCAATGTCAGAAGCTTTACCTCCTGCTCAGGTAGAAGGTTCTTGGCCACTATCACAGGTAACTGCTCATTTTCCTCAAGAAATGCATATTTCAAGTGGTCGGGCAGAACCTTCAACTCCAATTTCGGAGGCTGCTCAATGGATGGAAGAGGTGTAGTTGGTGGTGCAAATTCTGCAGAAAACAAGTCAGCAGCAATGCCTGTAGACAAATTCTCAGAAACAGAATTAGGATCATCAATAATATCAGCAGGCAATTCAGAAAATGCAGATTCACACTCAGAATCAGAATCATTAATCAGTGCATCATTGAAACCAGAAAGATGAGATGTTATTTCAGCACACACAATGCACTCTTGACTATCACCACAACCACAGAAATCAGAATCAGTAGATGAAAAATCAGAAAAATCAGCAAGGAATTCAGCAGAAACATCCTCAACAACTTCGTCTATCACATCAATGCAGAAAACAGAATGCTCAGATGTATCAGTGCTCTGCTTCTTGGAGCTAGTGTCACTTCCCTTAGATGACTCAGCAGCAGTGTGGTTTGGCTCCTCCATATGCTTGCTAGACCGCAGAGTAATAACACTCACATTTCCGCTTCCCTTTGGATTTGGAACTGTTTGGGATGGAAGGGAGCTGCCACTTGCTTGTTGATTTTGACTCATTGACGTTGCAAGTTGGCCAATCTGTGTTTGCAGATTCTGGAGGGAAAACTCAGTAATCTGCTGGAACTGCAGATTGTTAGTTGCCATCTGCTTCACTAAATCCTCCAAAGAAGGGCCATTGCTACTAGCTTGCTGCTGCACTAGTGGTTGTTGCATTTGCTGCTGCTGCATTGGCTGTGGAGGTGCAAATTGGTGAAAGTTTTGCCTCTGTTGTGAAGGTACAAACTGCTGCCTCTGCTGGAATGGTGCACTTTGCTAATTCTGCTGGAATGGTGCACTTTGCTGATTCTGGCTCCATTTGAGATTGGGATGATTTTTCCAGCCAGGATTATATATATTGTAGAAGGGATTATTTTGCTGCTGGTACTGTGGCTTTCCAAGAAAAACTGCAGCAACAGACTGATCAACTTGGAAACCGCTGTCTGGAAAGGAAGGACAAGCATCTGTAGGGTGAAAAATTGGATACATAGCAAACAGAAGAAAAAATAAATCTACTAAAAATACTAAATGAACTCAGAATGATATGAGACCAACTCTCCTAAACTCTAAATGACCCTACGGACTCAAAAATCAAATAAATTTTTTTCGAAAAATAAAATAAAATACTAAACGAACGAATTCGGAAAAACTAAGGCCTGATTCGTGGGGAATAGCCCCACCAGTTTTGTCAGGGATGATTGTCTTCTTCATTTCACCAATTTTCAGATCGATCAAAGTAAGTCAAATAAATCCAGAAATACCCGACACGTCCTGAAACGACAAAGAAACACCAAAACGGGTTAGTAAACGACAGAATTTGACAAAATTAAGGGTCACCTCACACCCTTCTAGGGTGTGAGTTATGCTCAGAAGGTCAAATTCCTTTGGGAACAGAACTCCCGGAGCCAATATCTCAAACTGAAGTTTTACCGATTTCCCCAAATTCGCCCAAAACTGCACAAAACATAAACTGTAATGCAAAAAATTCAAAAATTGAGAAAAGATTACTCTCCAGAATCAAATTCCGATGCAGAAATCGGAATAAGAAACGCAATCGAGTGCAAAACGCAAAAACAAGACAGGTGCGCAAACAGAAATTTACGGTTTTTTTTTTTCAAAAACAGAAACGAAAACTAGAGAGGAAGAAGAAGAAGATCACGTTCAGAAAACGATTTAGACCGATGCAATCTCCTCGGCAACGGCGCCGCTAAATTTGACACGAGCTGTCGAACTCGCGCAAATTAAAAATTAATTCTTTAGGGTTCAGAAAATTTTTGTAGTAAAGTGCAAACCCTTGTAGTTATTAGCGTAGCTTCCTGCTATAGGTTTCATTGTATTAGACTCTAGCTTATATAAATGTGTTAGTGTATTTCTGAGTTAGTTAGAGTGACAGCTGTAAGCTAAGTGTGTGACAGCTGTAAGCTTCAATGCTGAGTCATCAGTTTGTAGTTTGTATATATATCATCTTGTATCTGAAATGTATCGTCACTTTTCATTCTTCAATAATACAAATGGGTTCTTTTCAGATTGCTCTCTTCTCTCTCTCTCTCTGTCTCTCAGATCTTCTTCTCTCTTCTCCATGCAACTCTCAGATTTCTAATATGGTATCAGAGCTCCCTTTCTGAGGGCATGATCCAGTTAGAACTCCACTATGTCTTCCACTTCCGACTCTGATTCAAACGCATCTGACTCGAATCAACCACATTCCAGATCTAAATCTCAGAATCAACGATCTTCCAGATCTACTTCCTCATCAATGAAGATCAAGACAACTTCTCTGTTTAACCTTCAGATCTCTGCCAAACTGACAGAAGATAACTATCTTTTTTGGAATCAAATTATCGAACCGGTAATCACATCACATCAGTTGCATCATTTTCTTGTTAATCCAAAAATTCCTCTTAAATTTGATTCAGACGAAGATCGAGAGAGTGATCAATTGAGCTCAGAATATATTACATGGCTTAATCAAGATCAGATGTTACTTACATGGCTTCTGTCAACAATTTCTGAATCTATTGTCAATGATATCTTACCTGTTAAGCATTCTTTTGAGGCCTGGAATAATATTCATAAGCTGTTTCATGGAGTTATGAAATCTCGTGCTCGTCAACTCAGATCTGAGTTGAAAACGATGAAGAAAGGCTCAAAGTCCATCAAGGAATACTTAGCACGCATCAAAACTCTTTGTGATTCGCTGAAATCGATAGGAAAGCCTATATCAGTTGAAGAGCACACTGAAACTATTCTTGAAGGCTTACCATCATAATATACTCTGTTTGTTATGATGATACACGGACGTGAGCGTGATTGCTCTATTGCAGATCTGACAGTGGAGCTAATGGCTCATGAACAACTTCTAGTCAAGCAAAATGATAATCTCCTAACTGAAGGAGTAGCTGTGAACCTCACCCAACGTTCTCCAAGTTCGCTCCAGGAAGTTACTAACGAAGAAGACGACTCTGTTTCTGAAACCAGAAAACAGAGTCGAATAGAGCAATTTTCACAGCCTGTTTTTCCTTCCTCCAATGCTTATACTAATCAAAACAGAGGTCGTGGATGCTCTTTTACACGCTACAATCGAGGAAGAGGACGTGGAAACAGAGCTAATGTTCACTGCCAGTTATGTTTCAAGTTTGGCCATGATGTCACTACCTGTTGGCACCGGTTTGATGAAAACTTTGTGCGTAGCTTGCCACCTCCACAACATGTGCCATATTCTCAGTTCTTTCAACAGCAGCAACCTCAAAACACACGATCATTTCAGTATGTCAGGCCTTCAAATCAGCAACATGTCTTTTCAAATCAGCAACATGACTTTGTTACTGCACAACAAGGACTGTTACCTACTCCAAATACCATACCACTGATGGAGTGGTTGCCAGACTCTGGTGCATCTAGCCATGTAACTGGAGGAGCACAAAACATCTCTCACAGCCAACAACTAAATGGTTCAGACCAAGTTTTGATAGGAAACGGTCATGGTTTGCCTATTACAGCCATAGGATCCTCTTTTTTTCTTTCTCCTCTTGATGCTACCACTTGTTTACATCTAAACAATTTATTGTTGGTTCCTTCTATTACTAATAATTTGATCAGTGTGAGTAAATTTGCTAGAGACAACTCAGTCTTCTTTGAATTTCATCCTAATGTCTGTTATGTCAAATCTCAGGTTTCACATAAAGTCTTACTTCAAGGAACTGTAGGAGCTGATGGTCTCTATCGTTTCTCTGACATTCATTTTACTTCACAAACTGATCCAGTGACCAGTAATAGTTGTCCTCCAATTAAGTGCCTGTCTATAGTTACTGATTCTTGTAATTCTCAGTCTGATCGTGCTCCAGTTTACAGTAGTGTTGATTGTAAAAATAGTTGTGTCAACACTGAAAATAGGACATTGTGGCACTGTCGTTTAGGACATCCACACTTTGATTCTCTCAAAAATGTACTGAAAACTTGCAATATTCCTTTAAGTAATAAAGTAGCTGGAGAATTATGCTCTTCTTGTTGTGTTGCAAAGGCTCATAGACTACCCTCATCACCTTCTACCTCTCACTATAAATTTCCTTTTGAATTGGTGTTCAGTGACTTATGGGGACCATCACCCTTCAAATCTACTCTTGGGAATAACTACTATATATCATTTGTTGATGCCTGCACACGGTATACTTGGATTTATCCACTTAAACAAAAATCTGATGCTATTTCCATTTTTAAACAGTTCCATGCAATGATTAAAAACCAATTTCAAACATCCCTTAAGTCATTTCAATCAGATTGGGGTGGGGAATTCAGAACTTTTACCCAATATCTAACACTTCACGGGATCCATCATAGAGTCACTCGTCCTCATATTCATCACCAAAATGGTGTTGTTGAAAGAAAGCATAGGCATATTGTTGAAACAGGTCTTGCATTACTTGCACACTCTTCCCTTCCCATGATCTATTGGGACTATGCATTTACCACAGCCACATATCTCATAAACAGATTGCCCTCTTCTTCTATTGATTTTACTGTTCCATACACTAAACTGTTCAATAAAAATCCAGATTATACCTCCCTAAAAGTTTTTGGGTGTACATGTTTTCCTTTGCTTCGACCTTATAATAAATATAAACTGGAATATCGATCAAAGGAATGTGTGTTTCTTGGTTATTCTTCCAACCATAAAGGTTACTTGTGTCTTAGTCCTGATGGCAGAATTTACATATCCAAGGATGTACTCTTCAATGAACATAGATTTCCTTTTACCTCTTGGAAAAACAATACATCCTCTCCCACTTTACAACCCACCTCTACCTCTGTTCCCCTTACTATTCTTTCCCCACATTTATCTTCTCCACCAAATGCCTCATTTCTGCCTCAGCCCTCTTCCCCATTACCCATACAGTCACTGCACACCAATGATCCTCCTCCCTCAAGTCAGCATACACCCCCCTCTCCTATTATTGGAGATCAATCCCCTGTTAGACAGCCTGTTGATCTCAGTCCAATTCCTTCTCCATCCTCTCCAGTTCACACTTCATCTTTATCTTCCACATCCTCATCTTCTGAGTATGTACCATCCGGTTCCCTTCACACCTCTTCTCCTCCTCGTTCTATTATTACCAGGTCCAAAACTATGGCTAGAAATTTGGCTCTTCTCACTCATCTTGAACCAACTACAGTCAAACAGGCTCTCAATAGTCCTCATTGGTTAAAGGCTATGGAAATTGAATATCATGCTTTACAATCTAACAAAACTTGGTCTCTTGTTCCTTTACCTGTTGGCAGAGAAGCTGTTGGATGCAAATGGGTTTTTAAAGTAAAGGAAAATTCAGATGGCAGCCTTAATAAATATAAAGCAAGGTTGGTTGCTAAAGGGTTTTATCAAAGACCTGGTTTGGATTATACAAAAACTTTTTCCCCTGTCATCAAGCCTGTAACTGTTCGGACTATGCTTACAATTGCTCTTACCTATGGCTGGACACTAAGACAGCTAGACATCAACAATGTTTTCTTAAATGGAACTCTACAAGAAGAGGTGTACATGCAACAACCTCCTGGGTTTGAAAGTGATGACAAGTCCTTAGTTTGCAGACTACATAAATCCCTCTATGGTCTCAAACAAGCCCTAAGGTCTTGGTTTGACAAACTCCAGGATACTTTGCTCTCATTTGGTTTTCAAGGCAGTAGATGTGATTCTTCTCTCTTCATTTATAATTCTGATCCTCAACGCATTTATATTCTTGTTTATGTTGATGATATAATCATCACTGGGAATGATGACAACTTCATACAGTCCCTAATTTCTCGGCTTTATTCCATTTTCTCTCTCAAGGATTTGGGTGCCCTGGACTACTTTTTGGGAATTGAAGTCAGAAGACAGTTCCCTGGATCTATCTTCCTTACTCACACAAAATACATTAGAGAGCTTCTTCACAAAACTAATATGTTTGAAGCTAAGGCTATCTCCAGCCCCATGCCCTCTAGCTGCAAATTATCCAAGTTTAGCTCCAATTACTTTGAGGATCCTGGCTTATATCGATCAGTGGTTGGAGCTCTCCAATATGCTACCATTACAAGACCTGAAATCAGTTTCTCAGTTAATAAAGTGTGCCAGTTCATAAGCCAACCTCTTGTGGATCATTGGAAAATAGTCAAAAGAATTCTCAGATATCTCCAAGGTACTATATCCTTTGGTCTCTCTCTGACTGCAGCTCAAACACCTCACTCGGATGCTCTATTTCACTTGGCAGCCTTTTGTGATGCTGATTGGGGTAATGATCCTGATGATAGGAGGTCTACCTCTGGTGCTTGTGTATTCCTAGGTCCAAATCTCATCTCTTGGTGGTCTAAGAAGCAGCCTCTTGTAGCAAGATCCACGGCTGAAGCTGAATACCGCAGCATGGCTTTAGTTTTCTCTGAAATTCTGTGGTTGCAATCATTATTCCAAGAATTGAATCTGCCTCTTTCTGTTCCTCAGGTTTCCTGTGACAACTTGAGTGCTGTAGCACTTGCTCATAATCCTATTCTTCATGCTCGCACCAAGCATCTTGAGTTGGATCTTCATTTTGTACGTGAGAAGGTTTTACTCAAACAGATCACTGTTGCTCATGTTCCTGCTTCAGACCAGATAGCTGACATCTTTACTAAGCCACTCTCTCCAGATCCCTTTGCTCTTTTTCGTGCCAAACTCACAGTCCTGGATTCTGCCTTGCAGCTCCAGCCCTGATGAGTTTGTGGGGGAGTATTAGCGTAGCTTCCTGCTATAGGTTTCATTGTATTAGACTCTAGCTTATATAAATGTGTTAGTGTATTTCTGAGTTAGTTAGAGTGACAGTTGTAAGCTAAGTGTGTGACAGTTGTAAGCTTCAATGCTGAGTCATCAGTTTGTAGTTTGTATATATATCATCTTGTATCTGAAATGTATCGTCACTTTTCATTCTTCAATAATACAAATGGGTTCTTTTCAGATTGCTCTCTTCTCTCTCTCTTCTCTTTCTCTCTCTCTCTCTCTCTCTCTCTCAGATCTTCTTCTCTCTTCTCCATGCAACTCTCAGATTTCTAATAGTAGTAAAGTGCAAACCCTAAGTCATCTCTAAGGAAATTGTTTGGGTAAAAATCGCTTATGATGACAGAAAATAAAATGGGGGTTTGTTTTGATTTCAGTTTAATAATTTAAAAAGGCAGAATGTAAAATTGTATGTAAAATTCGTAATTAAAAATAACCAACCTAAGGTTTGGGTTCCATGGACGTCTTTCCTCGGATAAGAGGATATCAGAATCGTGATTGATTTGTCAATCGAATTAGAATCCTTATTTCCAATTGACAACCCTCTCTAAGCGATCGCTTAGCATTTGATCAAAGACGATGTTTCTACTCATACAATCGCAGAGTATCAGCCCGCTTGATTTAAGGTCATAGGGTCAATCAACCTAATCATCAAATCTGATGATTAATCCCTTTCCATAATCGCAATCGCGAACCTCAGATTGAATATCCACGATCGCACGATATCAATCTGAGTTGGGAGGGGAAACAAAACTGATTTGAAATAAACGCAGATCCTCAAGACTAATCCATGGAATCCATTACCCTTAGGTTGATTAAAAGGTTCTTAGCCTCGCATGGCTAAGGTAAACATAATTCAAAAACTAAGAAGAAGAAGAGGAAGAAGAAGAACGCAATTGAATAAAAACTCAGAGAGAACTTCTCTGTTGTAAAAACTGACTCACAAGGGTTTCTTAGAGTCCCCTTTAAATAGCCGTCACGCAGGACGGCTAGGGTTTCATTGCTTCAGCCCAAACATAAAATAAAAGCTGAATAAAATAAAATAAAATAATAAAACATGGCCTTGGGCCCTAAACACATTGGGTCCTAATGAAAATTACAAGTTCAAACGTCAAAATAAAATTCCAGCAAAACACGTCATCTTGAGATCAAGTTTCTACCATCTGCCCGTCCGAATTGGGCTTAAGTAGCTGAAATAGCGATTGTACCCCTATCTGTTAGCTGCAAAAAGAAATAAGAACGGAGTCAATCGGACATCTGTAGAGTGAGATATGGTCAAAATACGGAAGTAGTGTAAATCTGGAAAATTATGACGAAAATCAATTAAACCCAACTAAAATCTAGAATTGTGAATTGACCCAAAAGACCTTTATTTAATTCAAATAAATCATAAAAATACCAACCAAGAGTAATAAATAAGTGTAACAAAATATGAGTTATCAATAAACAGACAAGTCACCTCAGACCTATACATCTCGCTCCTCATGCCTTCGGCATAAGCACCAAGCTGGGGGGCTTCTGATCTGGATAAATATTATACAAATACAAGGCCCAAACTAAAAGCCTTTACTACTAAGAAAGCTCATAGTCAATGAAGGCTGCATAGCCCACCTCTTCAAGCTGCACAATATTTATGACATCAAAGACAACTCTATAGCAGCAAGCTATGACAACCAGCAAGCTCCTCAACATTAAAGACTCCATGACAGTAAGCTCCTCAACATTTAATCATGACAGCCATACTACTTTGGCACCAAGGAACCTTTGCCTTTACCATGAAGAAATGCATCTCTCAAACAGCACATCTCTCTACTATAAATACATGTATCAACACTAAGGTACAAAATCTTCTCCTACATAATTAAACCTGCTTGAACTATATCTGACTTGAGCGTCGGAGTGTCTTGCAGGTACACCCCTCATCGCGTTCCATCGAAGACCCATTGGTTAAAGCTGCTCCAAACTCCAAACTGCAAGATGCTCTGACCCAAGACGGTTCTAGGCTCTGTAGAAGAAGATCACATGATCGGCCCAGCTGTAAAGATTTGTTCCGGTCACATAGAAACAACAAAAAAAATGTATTTTTTTTAAAAAAAAATTAGTTGATAAAAAATGAAAGCTGAAAATACAATAAAAATATTAAGAAAATATAAAAGTTTAGATTTATTATATTCATTACCTTCTTCTTTTCACTGAATAAAGGAGCATGTAATAAATTATGTACTATTTGTTGTTAAACGTCAAAGCTGTGTTATTAAAACCGGACCGATCCGGAAACCGGTAAACCGGTTATATAATCGGTTTGGTTGAAGCAACGGACCAGTTATGCATCAGAACCGGTGTGACCCGGTTCGACCCGGCCGATTTTCATAAAAATCGGTGACCCATCGATTAACCGGTGACCTGGCCCGGTCCAAAAAAAAAATTCCAATTTTTTTTTTCAAAAAAAATCATAATGGACATATTTGAATACTTTTTCACTTATTGACTTACATAAGTTATGTACTTACAACACTAATATTATCTCAATTATGTACTATGCAGAAAATTTTGAATTAATTTATAGTTAGAGATGTCGTTTTCTGAACCTAAAGCCCCGTATCACGATCATTATATTTTTGTTTGATCTTTTATTGGATAATGATATGTGATTTATTATTTTTTATATTAAAATATTTAAATTTTTTTATCGTTTTTTAGATATTTGAGTATTTTTATAATTTTTTAATATAAATTATAAAATTGCATATAATTATCGAGTCATGCAATTGAACCCGTTATCCACTGATTGAACCAGTGACCCATTACCTCGACCGGGTCAATGAACGTACCGATTTTAATAATATTGCTTACAAGCAAGGTAAAGATAAAGACAAAGATGAATTATTTCCCTTCTCCACTCCTTTTTCGACCGTTGTTCACCTCCTAAAAACATTAGAGTGCTTTAGAGCTCTTCCTTTTTTGTTTTGAACTGAGAGAGATTGTTATTTTGTTTCTGTAGCAGCAATTCGATATGTACGTCGTACCTTCACCTCAGCGACCGGATCTGGGTTCAGGATCTTGTGATTTGCGGGTTTACCAAGCGTGGAAGTGTAGCAATGTGAGTTCTGGTTCTGGTTCTGGATTTTATTTCTTTCGATTTATTTATTATTTTTAATTTGCTTTTGCTTATCAATTTGTTATTGGGTTTGCCTACCATTCTTTTGTAGCTTATTCTCTAATCAATCACAGTCTGTTTTAAAAATACGTAAGGGTAAAGCTGCATATAAAGTATTTTCCTCACCTTAGTTAGTCGGGATTTAAAGAGCAGCGGTTGTTATTGTTTAATGTTTTTCCTTTCAATTTGTTGTGGAATTCAGTTTTATCTTAAGGGGAAAGCTACATGGAAAATGAAAATGACCGGAGGTGGTGAAAATTATACCCCTTGATTTGATTAATGAGGATTCATGTCTTTAAGGTGGTTTGTTTCGAGTATGAATTTACACTAACATTTTTTGTTGCTTTTTGGGCTCTCTTTGATATAGCTGATGAAGTATATATAATTCCCCACAACTTCAATACTTTCATGTTTCCTCAAATATGCTGGGAAAAATAGAAATCCTAATAAGTGTTAGTTTATTTGGGGTCTGTATTTAGTTAACCTCACCAGTGACTTAGTATTTTATTTTGTTTTTACCATAGCTAATGTTCTGAGTTAGTTTTTGGCTAGTAACTGGTTACTTTCCCTTTTTCTTTAGTTGGCTCTGCTGTATCGAGTTTCATTGTATTCTTGTATCAGATTTTATGAAATGCAAGTATTCCTTTCTTCTCATTTTCTCTGAATATGTTGTAAGATGGTATCAGTTGATATATAGTTTTCGCTTGTCTCTCTGATTTGGAGAATTGCTTTTTTATTTCCTTGTTTCATGGCTTCGGTTACCAATGATTCATCATCTTCTGCATATGCAAGACCAGAAATGGAAGATCCCGTGAGTCCATTTTTCCTTCACCACTCGAATAATCCTGGCCTGGTTCTTGTTTCTTAATCTTTGACAGGGACAATTACAACTCATGGAGTAGAGCCATGAAAATTTCCCTTTCTGTCAAGAATAAATTAGGGTTCATCGATGGCCCCATTTTTCCACTGGTGACACAGACCCAGTCCTCAAACGTAGTTGGACCCGTAACAACGACATGGTCATTTCTTGGAATCTTAAATTCAGTATCCAAGGAGATTTATGGGAGCATTCTATATTCTACATCTGCGCATGACATCTGGGATGATCTTCAGGACCGCTTTCAACAGAGTACTGGTCCAAGAATCTTCCAATTGCATTGGGAGTTAACAAACCTTACCCAAGATCAGGCATCGGTGAGTGCATATTTTACAAAGCCCAAGTCCATTTGGAAAGAACTTGGCAATTTTCGTCCTTCGTGCACTTGTGGGAAATCCAGTTGTGGTGGTGTTCGAAACCTTTTTGCTTCTTTTCAGACTGAGTATGCTATGACTTTTCTCATGGGTCTTCGTGAGTCTTTTTCTCAAATTAGGGCTCAAATTCTTCTCAGCGATCTTCTGCCTACAATAAACAAAGTTTTTCCTCTCGTGACTCAAGAAGAAAATAGTGTCAAATGGATTCTCTGTCTTCCTCCTCTACCAATAATTTGGCTTTTGCTGTCAAAGCAGATTCCTCCATAAAAGGCTCTCGCAAGGAACGACCCTTTTTCACCCACTGCCAGCTACATGGTCTTACCATCGAAAGGTGCTACAAGCTTCATGGTTATCCTCCAGGCTATAAGGTGAAGCCAAAGAACACTGGACCTAAAAGCAACAGTGCTGCAATTAATCAAGCCTCAAATGCTCACAGCTAATGCATCTCTTGTCTGGACATATGGCAACGTCCAACAAAATTCCAGAGGCTGTCGTGGCCCTTTGTTCTGTCTTGTCTAACTTTGGTACTTTTTTATCTTCTAAATGGATAGTAGATTCTGGAGCCTCACAACACATATGTGCTGATGCTCGAACTTTTATGTCTATGCGCCCTACCAATGGGTTTAGGGTGACTTTGCCTGAACAAACCACTATTCATGTTTACCTAATTGGTGATGTTCAACTCACGTCATGCATTCTTCTCACAGATATTTTATTTGTTCCTTCTATTCGGTTTAATCTATTGTCTGTGAGTGCCTTAGCTACTGCATCCCAATTTGTCCTCAGTTTCTTTCCCACATCATTTGTCATTCAGGACATGAATAAGAAGACGATTGGCAAGGGTAATAGAGTTGGAGATCTCTATATTTTTTATACTACTTGTAATCTGAATTTTGTATATTTCAATTCCACAAATGCTGTTTCATTTGATACTTGGCACAATAGATTAGCCATTTATCTCACAAGTGTATTTCACACATGAAAAACTCATTGCAATGTTCTGATTTTTCCAAAAATAATAAAATTCCATGTTCTATATGTCTTCTTGCTAGATAGAGACGTCTTCCTTTTATTTCTCATAATAATTTGTCTCAACATCCATTCGATCTCATTCACATTGACATTTGGGGGCCATTGCATACTGCTTCATACTTTGGACATTTTATTTTCTAACTCTAGTTGATGACAGTACAAGATTCACTTGGCTTTACTTGATTAAAGCCAAGAGCGAGGCTACTATTGTTTTTCCCATATTTTTAATATTATTTAAACTCAACTTGGAAAGAAAATTAAGAAAATTTGCTCAGATAATGCCAAGGAATTGGCATTCATAGAATTATGCCAAGAACAAGGAATTCTTCATCAGTTGGCATGTGCTGAAACACCTCAGCATAACTCAATTGTAGAGAGAAAACATCAGCACATCCTCAATGTTTTTAGAGCTTTATATTTTCAATCAAGGATTTATATATATTTTTGGTCTGATTGCATTTCAACTGCTATTTTTCTCATCAACAAAACAACTTCAGCAGTATTGGGTTACAAATCACCTTATTCTTTGTTATATGAGAAAGATGCAGATTATTCTTCATTTCGAGTGTTTGATTGCTTGACTTTTGCTTCCACTTTATCAGCTCATAGTACCAAGTTTCAACCTAGAGCTCGCAGATGCAAATTTCTGGGATATCCTCCGGGAATGAAAGAATATAAACTCTTTGATTTGGACAATGGTCAAGTGTTTATATCTAGAGATGTTGTTTTTCATGAAGATGTATTTCCCTATCAACATGGAGCTGTGCACACTGACTTTAATCCTTTTCCATATCTTGTTTTACCCCATAAAAGTATCACATACTCTGCAAATAACATTTCTTTTAATTCTGGTCAATCTTTGCAGTCATCTGATCTTCCATCATCTCCAATCATTCAGGATGTTCTTAATTCTGCACATGAGTTCATTAATTCTGAGTCTGCACTTCCTCAGGGCAATTCTGGGACTGATGTTATGCATAAAGAATCATATCACTAATTACTTTATTGGGTTTATCTTGTCACATGACATAAAGTTGTTTTATGTCACCCCAAAACTACATCGTTTTGGGAGTTAGAAGAATTAATGAAGGGTGTTTTGGTGTTTTTGTTTGTTTATTTATTATATGAATTTACCAAAACATCCTTCATTAACTCTTCTAACTTCCAAAACAATATAGTTCTGGGGTGACGACATGACATAACTTTATGTCATGTGACATGATAAAAGATAAATCAATATATATATATAGGGATTAAAGTGTCTGCTGTGACTTTAGAGAAGAGTTTCTGCTGTGCAATTAAACGGTGTCATTTTGGTCCGTTTTTAAAAATCAAATTGCTTATGGTGCAACTCTTCCGTATTCACCATAATCAGATCAGAATAGGTAGAGCTGTAAAGGCATGAATTTATCCATGGATTCCAGTTCTTTCGCTACTATTGTGGGCACTGCTCAGAATTGGTACCCGAGGAAGGTACTCATCTTTCTCCTTTTTGCGTTTTTGCTGCTTCTGGGGTCTGCTCATATTTTAGGCTTGGTATGTACTGTCTAGCATTATTTTAGGCTTTTACTGGCATTGACTTATCATTTTATGAGAAATGCATATACATATGGTTAGAACTTGTCCATCGAATATTCTTACTTGGTTTAGCACTAAAATAGCACCTATGGGGGATTATGCGATAGAGCTGTTTGAGGCCACAAGTACGGAATATTAGCTACACAAATTTAAGTTTTTTTTTTCACAGCCTTGGAGACTTTAAAAATCAATTCTTACCCATTTATGTAGCTGGTGATTTTAGTCCTTTTTTAGTCATTTTCCTCTTCATATCCCCCAATTCTCCTTGTCCCTTTCTTTTTTTACTTTTATTTATTTATATATACATATATGTATATATATATACATATATATATATATTTTATTTTATTTTATTGTATTTTTTTTTTTTTTTTTTTTTTTTTTTTTTTTTTCAACCGTTTTGTATCTTTCATGTGGGTTCATCTACCACCGACCCCAATTAATTTGGGATAAAGGTGATGTTAATGTTGATGTTGATGTTATGTAGCTGGTGATTCACTACTCTGTTGTGAACTACTTGGCAGATTTGAGAGGTGCTAAACAGGTCCTATATATTTTTGAAGGATATTAAGTAGGTGATTCACATAATGTTTAGGACCTGTTTCATCATAAACATATTATGTAGGTGCTTCTTTCCATAGGTGCTTCTGTGAACAAAGCTGTTGTAAGTTGCAGGTCTTATAATAGGTTCTGCCTCAATAGCGTGGCACCACCAACTATTATCTTATTGTCATTATTTCATAAAGTAAGCTTTACTCTTTCCTTGCTTAGTTGCATGTCGACATTTTAGCTTAGATAAGAATTCTGAGGTTGGTGGGAGACTTACTGTGAACTGAAATAACATTATGTAGGTATATCATCAGAAAACGCGGAAGCGCATCGAACCGACACAACGAGAGAAAAGATTAACCTTCATCGTTTTGATTACCTGGAAGGGCGTAGTTATGTGACCACGAACAATAGTTGTTCCCTCTATGATCGATCTTCCAGACTATCTCTCGAGGAGGATGAGATGGTTGTGTGGGCAACCGTTCAGATGATGAACGTCTGCCTCTTGGGTTTGTTTCTGATGATCTGTTCACCTTGGAGGCACAAGAGGAAAAAACTATGAATATATACCTTAGGTCTTAGACATAACTCAACCCTAAGCCTCATGGGCTCAAGTGTCACTGAAGCCCAATAGGACTTTAGTGACCAAAAGAGCATATATCCAACAATCTCCCACTTGCTCTTTAATATACAAACTTGAGTTCGTAAACCCAAGACCGTGTAGCCCATAAGCTATCATCATCTGATAATATACCCCATCCCTTGTCTCGAGCTAGCCTGGGGACCTACCATTTGTCATTGATCAAGGCTCCTGATAATCTTTACAAGATTATCTAATTCAGTGCTACTCCACTAAAAACCCGAACGTGAACTCCAAGAATAATGACATTTATAACATTAATATGCATTGCCCCTTTATAGAATGTCTATAATTCATTGATTAGTTTTCTGTAACCTAATCAATTATTTATTCCCTTGACTTTGATTTTCTCTAATGGATTACATGCACTGGCCAGTGTCTTTAATATCCAAGTACCGAAATATATCAAGGGGACATTTCCTATAAATTCCTTGTTGTTTATCTCATAAATACTGATAATCAAATAATCTCACTCCCAAAACACCGAGTTATTGGTCGTCAAAAGATCGGACCTCACCCGTTGGTAAATCAAAGAATGAAGACTATTTAATTATTTATTTAAAATAAACACAGGATTAAGGGCAATTGCATAACTATAGTTATCTGGAAATTTGATTCCTTATGACAGAAAGAACAACCTTAATCAAATCTCTCCTTGATCCCTTCAATGTAAGTATTAACTCACACCAATATTTTATAATGATTCGGACAAAATCATCTCATAAAACATTGCAGCCTAAATAAAGTGCCCAACTTAATTTAATAGCTGTGAACCTATTCATCAATTGTGAGAACTTATGACCATGTCCTCCATGAACGTATCCATATGGTCATATACTCCACAATTGATCCGGACCTTAGAGTTTGTAAATAGTGTGTCATACAAATAAAAAATACCTTATTTATAACATTCAGAAAAATAACAAAGCCATAATGTCTTGCTCAAAAAGCACAAAATAACGAAGTGAAAAATTAACTCCTAAAGCTATAGCAAATCTGGAATCCTCCCAAGACCCATAGATGTAACATGCCTCTCGAACACACGTTCAGGCAAACTCTTAGTAAAAGGGTCAGCAAGGTTTTCATCCGATGCTATCTTGGCAACCACTGTGTCTCCTCTCTCAATGATATCTTGGATCAAGTGGTACTTCCTCTCTATGTGCTTTTGCCTTTTGTGACACCTTGGTTCCTTGCACTGTGCTACTGCCCCACTGTTGTCACAGTAAAGTGTGATGGGACGACTAACACCTGGTATCACCTGAAGGTCCGTTAGGAACTTCTTTAACCATGCGGCTTCCTTTGCAGCCTCAGAAGCAGCTACATACTCAGCCTCTGTGGTAGAGTCAGCCACACATGATTGTTTGACACTCCTCCAACAAATGGCACCGCCATTAAGAGTGAACACATATCCCGAGGTGGACTTTCTTGAGTCAATATCTCCTTGGAAATCTGAGTCCGTATAACCAACGATTTCAAGACTCCCACTAGAATAGACCAACATATAATCTCTCGTTCTCCGTAGGTACTTGAGTATATGTTTAACCGCTACCCAGTGTTCCTCTCCAGGATTGGATTGGTACCGGCTTACTACTCCCACTGCATAGCAGATATCTGGTCTGGTGCAAAGCATAGCATACATGAGACTACCTACTGCCGAAGCATAAGGTATTCTACCCATGCGTTCTCTCTGCTCAGGAGTTTTAGGAGATTTCTCCTTAAAGAGATGAATACCATGCCTGAAAGGTAAAATTCCCCTCTTGGAATTCTCCATGCTGAACCTGGCAAGTATTTTGTCGATGTAATTAACCTGGGATAATGCCAAAACCCTATTCTTCCGGTCTCGCAACAGTTTAATGCCAAACCCCTCCGTCTTCGCTTCTTTCTCTCCGCCTTCTCTCTCTTCCCTTATCTCTCTCTTTCACATACACTCTGCCGCCGCCGATCTTGCCCATAGCCTCCATCGCAGCATAATAGAATTACAAAATTTGAGAATAGATGCTGTCTCACAACTCTCATAACCCCAACACCCCTCTTATGTTTGGATGCATTACATTTTAATTGCCAAATGTAAGTCTGGAGATGTTATAGAAATTTTAAAATACCTTTGTGTTTTTCTGACACTCTTATAAAATATCTAAGCAAAAGCTATAAGTCTATTATAATCCAAGCATCTTTGAGAATGAAACTAAAGATTAAAAAGTTGGCAAACAGAATTTAAGTTAATTAGTTATCACAATTAAGCTTTTCGGGTTCAATTACAAAACCCCTTTTAACAGAATTGGAGAAACCAAACTGTTCTTCGCTGGTAAGACCACAAAAGAGATGTTCTGCGATAAAGGTTCACCATCTATATTCAAATATTAATCGAACTAGAACCGCGATAATTGATCTGCTCAAAAAATCGAATATGGTAAAAATCGAACCCTATCTCGTGTATTCGGCGAAGCTCTCCGCGGGATGCAGCGGCGGCGGCGGGACAGAGGTTATGGGCAGCGGCGTCATCGCGACGGAGGCTATGGGCAAGATCAGCGGCGGCAGAGTGTATGTGAGAGAGAGAAGGGAAGAGAGAGAAGCGAAGACGGAAGGGCTTTTAAGAATTCAATGAGGACCATCGGATCGCTACTACCAATCTAAAGGTGAGATTGATTGGTAGTAACATTGGTTGTAACTTTACTTGGTTGTCACGATATCTTATATATATATATATATATATATATATACACACACTGTAAAAAGACTTATTATTACCTATATATAATTATCAATTTTAAATGGTAATTTTTTTTAAATATTTAGTCTCTTTAATTTTATAAGTTATATAGCTAATTTATTCTCAACCCAAGCCTGTCTCATTTTTTTCATAATTAAAATAAAAAAATTTAGAAAAAAAGTAAAATATATATTTCTCAGCTATCCCATCCACACGCAATTATTATTTTTATAAATACACATTAGGTAATGAAAACTGTAATAAATTTGAAGCTAATATAAATCAGTATATATAACTATGAATAATTAATTTAATTAGTAGCTAAATAACTATAAAAAAAATCTATAGAAATATTGATTGTAATATTAAATATTTATGGGAAGAATGAAGAAAGAGGAAATAAAAGATTCGCCGAGATAATAAAACGGAGGTAAGGCAAGCCTATATATATATTTGCAGTAACAATCAAACAAGCACAAGGCAGAATAATAACTACTGGAACGGTCAATATTCATCTTGCTCTTTATGGTATCTAAGGAGACAATGGCACTGGTGAATGATGATAACAATGATGATATAGGAGACATGTTTCCGATAGGATTGCGTGTTCTTGCTGTTGATAACGATCGAGAAAGCCTTTTCAGTTTAGAGACTATGCTCCGAAGTTGTCAATACCAAGGTGTGTTCTTTATGCTCTCTCTTTTTCTTCTCTGTTTCTTTTCTTTTCTTCTCTTTTCTATTTTTACAAAAAAATTGAGGATTTTGCTTTTGGATTGTGTGCTGTTGTTTCTTGCTTTCAAGATTGAGTATATATATGGCTTGTCAATACCACGGTCCAGTTGAGTTTTGCTAGTCTTTTTATTGCTTTTCTTTATTCCAATATAAATATAAATATATCTTGCTTTCTTTATCTTTATTATTCTGGCAATATTGAGAGTGCTGATTGTGTTCTTTCCTTTTTTTTTCTTGAAATTATTTAGGATGTGGGTTTTCTTTTTCTTTTTTATGGACAGGATGTGGGTTTTTTTTTTTTGTGCTTCTGTATCTTTCAACCCAAACATCATATCACTGGAATAATAACAATTTTTTTTTTTTTTGTAAATTTTAATTTTCAGATTGAGTTCGTCAGTTTTTTAAGTTAGTGTTTCATCTAACAAAAGAAACATAGGATATTTGTTTTTTTAAGTTCTGGAAATATATATAATTCTATATATATATATATCTTTTTATTTCTATATTTTTCTGACAATATTTAGATGTGGGTTTTCGATTGGAATAAAAAAGATTTTTTTTTCTTATAAATTTAAATTTGTCCAGTTGATTGTGTCAGTTTTTTTCTGTTTGGTTTCTTATGTAAAAAATCTTTTATTTCTTTAACTAACACTTGTATACTCCTGTATATATTTGTGTGAAATTATTATCACTGATATTTAATCATTTTCCTGTCAAATATTTTATTTTTTGTACATTATATCTAGTAACTGCTACTATTAATCAATATAATTATTTATAATTTTTATCCTAATTCTTTAGTGTTGGTTTTGAAACATTGTGTTACCACGGTCTGCACTTTCTGTTGTGCTTTACTTTTCTTTTCTTTACTTTTTCAGTTTCGTGAAAAATTGAAAGTAATGAGGATGTGGCCTTTTTATTGTATACTTTTGTATTTTTTGGTCTAGACGTATTATTTTTGGAATTATAACATTTTTTCCATCTTTTTAATAAATTAAATCTGTCAAGTTGATTCTTTTAGTATCTTAACAAATCTTTTATTGATTTCTTTGTTACTCAATTATCAATGAAGTTGAGTCATTTTCCTATCTAATATCTTCTTTTTTTACATTATGTCCTCTCAATGTTACTATTAATTAATAAAATTATTTTTTATTTTTATCATTTTTTGATATTGTGTGTGACACGTTGTGTTCAATTAAATTATTGGCTTCAAATGCAGGATGTACCTACTTTCCTATGAATGGAAATCATCTAATGAAATCGTCTACTTCCCTATAAAAAAAGTTCAGTATCCTCCCACAAAGTGGTGAATTAGATAGGAGACTTTGGTACAAAATAAAAGAAGAAATAGCAAGTCAATCTTCAAAAATTTCATCGCAATAAAAATGAGAAATATTTATACCAAACTTACAAAAATAAAAAAGGGCAGGAGAAGTAAAAAAAAAAAGCAGGGTCATTTGTCTGCTTGGCTAGTCAAACATGGACTAGTTCATAGATCTTTGGGTTTCGATTACCGTAGAATAGAAACCTTACAAATAAAGCCCGAAGATTGGCATTCCATTGCTGTCATTTTGTATGTATATGGTTACAATTATCTACGTTCTCAATGTGCCTATGATGTATCACCGGGAGGACTGTTAGCTAGTGTGTATCATCTTACAAGAATAGAGTATGCCATAGATCAACCAGAAGAGGTATGTATAAAAATATTTGTCCCGAGGAAAAACCCCAGAATTCCTTCTATTTTTTGGGTTTGGAAAAGTGCGGATTTTCAAGAAAGGGAATCTTATGATATGTTGGGAATCTTTTATGATAATCATCCATGTCTGAAACGTATTTTAATGCCAGAATACAAGATGCTCATTAAATGTAAATGAGAAAAATAAAAA